>NW_026732239.1:300000-324184 GCF_028476545.2 Physella acuta
AGCGCTACATGTCTTGTTAAGGTAAAACGAAATAAGACGGTTTGATATTTTAAAAGGAGCTTTCTGTGATGATTGCGGTGGAAATTTACGACTCTGATCCAGCTAACGCAGATGACTTAATGGTAGTCTTTTATTCGTCATTCCCGGTAGCTGTTGCCGCTTCGAGAAACGAAGCTCAGTGGTCAAGACAAGTTTTAAGAGACGGCACATATTAGTAAGTCTTAAGGCTGGCTACAGATAATAATAATAGTGATAACTAAGTAGGCCATCAATATCTTGTATGTTTATTCTCAATTTTAAACATGCATCGACGTTAACGAAATCTAAGTTTACCCAAGCCTAATCCTGGATTATCCTTGTGGGATACGTCATCTCTGTGTTAGAAATCTATTTCTAAGAGAATTAAATTAGTAATTCATTTGGTAAATAGCTCAGAACGTCACCAAAATATGACCTGTATACAGCTCCAAGCTCCAACAAAATACGTCATGTACACATTTCCACAAAAATATGACCTGTGCAAAGCTCCCAACAACCAAAATGTAACCTGTACACAGCCCCCAGCTCCACCAAAATATGACTTTTACATAACTCTGAACTCTACACGTCTCACCACCACAACTTAGACTACTCCTTAAGAAACAACCAACAAACCTCTAACTTTTTGTTACAGCATGGATTTTGACATCCGCCTTTACTGTGACCCGGGCTATTTCACATCCTTGTGTAACGTGAACTGCAGTCCCCAGAACACATCGAGTGGTCACTACACCTGTCAGACCGGCACAGGGAAGAAGATCTGCATGCAAGGTGGGCGTGTGGGGTTACATGCCATATAACGTTTGAGAACATATAAACACAAACGCAAACACAAACGAAATCATAAATACGAACATAAACGCAAACATAAGCGCACACATAAACGCAAAATTAAACGGAAACATAAAGAAGGACATAAATGCAAACATAAATATACACGCAAACATAATCGCAACACAAACGCAAAAAGTAATGCAAACGCAAACATAAACGCAAACATAAACGCGAACAGTCATTCTTTGATTCATTGTTATTTTTACAAACATTAAGTTATGTATATATAGATTAACGTATTTACATAGTCATTATAATTATCAAATTACATTAACTCATATTGGTTTTTTTTTTAATGAACAAATAAAATTACAAGGAGAATTTTTTTCTCTTGTCGTAATGACTTATGTGTAGGCTGGAATGGCACGTCGTGTAGTGACGATATAAACGAGTGTACCCTGGGGTTCTGTTTGAGGGGAAACTGCACTAATCTACCTGGTGACTACATGTGCACCTGCCCACAAAACTACACAGGTGAAGTGTTATTTTAATTGATTTTCTTCGCTATTTGTTCATTGCAAACAAATAATAGTTTGTCTTCTTTACATCAATAGTTTGGGGTTGAGGGGCGTGGTCAGGGTCTGCTTAAAGGGGCGTTTGCTGGAATCAGTATTTGAATAATTGTAGACAAAGCAGTTCTTTAATGGTGATCCATGTTACAAAGTTTTATATATATATATATATATATATATATATATATATATATATATATATATATATATATATATATATATATATATATATATATATATGGTGCCCTGTCAAAACGGCCCGGGACAAATCGGCCCCATCAAAACGGCCCCGTTAATACGACCCCGTCAAATCGACTCCCGACAAACCGACCCCGTCAAAATAGCCCCGTCAAAAGGGCCCCGACTTATTGGCTCCCGTCAAATGGGCTCCCGTCATATTGACTTGCGACATATAGGCTCCCGACAAATGGGCTCCCGATATTTAGGCTCCCGACAAATGGACTCCCGACATATTAACCCCTGACAAATAGGCTCAGGACATATTGGCTCCCGACAAAGCGGCTCCCGTCATATTGGCTCCCGACATAAGGGCTCAAGACAAATGGGCTCCCGGCAAATGGGCTCACGACATTTTGGCTACCGACAAATGGGCTCCCGACATATTGGCTCCCGGCAATTGGGCTCCCGACATATTGGCTTTTGACAAAATGACTCCCGACATATTGGCTCCAGAAAAATGAATGATATGACCACTATAGGCATAAAAGTAACCATTGTGTCCTACCTCCAATACCACCATAACCTCTTTTTAATGCCCGAATGAAATTATTTTTTCATGAACCAACATTAATTCACAAACAAATCGAGCCCTTAACAGCTAAATTCCACCAATTCTAAAGTTTTGATAATGTTTAATTTACAACAGAAAAGACCTGTTGCTTAAAAGCGAGCACAGAAGTGTAAATGTATGATATACATAATGTTAACATAACAGCATTTTGTTTTGATAACCTACAAGCACAGTGGCGTAGCGAGGTCGGGTGTCACCCGGTGCGGCACTTAATGGTGTCACCCCCCCCCCCCCCCCAGAGGTGTTGCGACCCTTCCCGGGGACAAACTTTCAAGTTTTCGATTTGCACCCCCCCCCCCCCCAAACTTTCGATTTGCACCCCCACCCCCTCAACTTTTTCTCTATATATTTTGCTATTTTTTGCCTTGGTGTCACCCCCCTAAATGGTGTCACCCGGTGCGGTCCGCACCCCCCGCCCCCCCCCCCCCCCTCGCTACGCCCCTGTACAAGCATATTGCAGTTAGGAAGGTACAGCGTGGACCCTTCTCCCCACACAATGAGTTGGAACAGCCTATAACCGACTCAATTATGGATGTCATAGATAGATGACCTTTAAATTAAAACATACTATATTTTATAATAGATAAACTAATATAAAAATAAGGCCTGCCGAACAAGAGATGCATACGTTGTATTACATAAGAGTGTTGGATAAGCTAACTCTAAAAAATATTGATGAAGGGGTCCCACTGGCAGATGTCATATTCAATGAGACCGCTTTGCCGGGAGACTTAGTCTCTACAGAAACGGTATTGTCAGTGCAGTGGCGTAGCTAGGATTTTTGGGCACCTATGCAAAAATTATCAGTGGGCCCCTTCGTCAGCCGTTAGGCCAGTGGCGTCGCTAGGTCGGGTCTCACCCGGTGCGGCACCTCGTATTGTCACCCCCTCCCAGGAAACAAAGCATATATATATATATATATATATATATATATATATATATATATATATATATATATATATATATATATATATATATATATATATATATGTGTGTGTGTGTGTGTGTGTGTGTGTGTGTGTGTGTGTCGGCCTACATAGGCCTAAAATTTATATATATGCCACATACTGGTACACGTACGTGTTTAAGCTTTAATCACTGCTGACTTAATAGTAACGATGTTTATCTACAGTCTGTTTATAATACAGTTGGATGTAGCATTGTTTTCTTTATAGTTTACGTTTACGTCGTGGTGTCACACCCCCCCCCCCTCTTGATATAATTTTCGATTTGTACTTAGAAGACTATTTAACTTTAACTAATGGATCTGGAAAATGGCATTTCATTCTATAAATTTTACAATTTTTTGCCTTTGGTGTCACCCCCTCTAAATGGTGTCACCCGTTGCGGTCCGCACCCCCCGCCTCGCCTTCGCTACGCCTCTGCGTTAGGCTACAGAGGAGTTAAACGAAGATATCAACTTCTACTTACGATGGATATTTTTTAATATATAAATATTCTGAAGGCAACATTTTGTATTTTATATGTCCTGATTTTGTATTTATACTATATTATTATGCTTGCCTACTACTGCTAAAAAGTTTATTTATAGGCTGATTCTCTCAATGTCTTGCACGACAAAGTGATATAGCCTGTAGTGTTATTATAACGATTGGGCTCTGTTTGACCCACAAACACTGAATCCCACTGCCGAAACGGTGGGGGGGGGGGGGGGGGGGCTTTTTGGAACTTTTAACCTTTTTCTTTTTTAAAATTATTTAAATGTAACAAATATTACAATTCCATTGTAAAAGTTTTAATTTTTTATGAGGGAAAAGGGCCCCTATGTGCCTTGGGCCCCCATGCCTTGCTTACGCTAGCTTTACGGCAGCTACGCCACTGTGTCAGTGGTCCTTTTGTCTGGAGCCAAATTGACAGGAGCCTTTTTGTCGGGAGCCAAAATGACGCTAGCCTATTTGTCGGGAGTCGTAATGACGGGGGCCGTTTTGTGGAGAAACTAAATGGCGGGAGCCTATTTGTCGGGAGTCGTAATGACGGGGCCGTTTTATGGAAAAAACTAAATGACGGGAGACTATATGTCGGGAGCCAAAATGACGGGAGCCTATTTGTCAGGAGCCTTATTGACTGGAGCCCTTTTGTCGGGAGCCTATATAACGGGAGCCTATTTGTCGGTAGCCTAAATGACGGGAGCCTATTTGTCGGGAGCCTATATGACGGGGTCCATATGTCGCTGGCCCTTTTGACGGGGCCGATTTGACGGGGTCGTTTTGACGGGGTCGTTTTGTCGGGGTCGTTTTGACGGGGCCGTTTCGTCATTGGCCGAATTGACGCCGCACGTATATATATATATATATATATATATATATATATATATATATATATATATATATATATATATATATATATATATATATATATATATATATATATATATATATATATATATAATTCTCTTCTGAGAGCCGTTAGAAAACAAGCTGCAAGCGCGCGCCTTGCAGTCCCCTCTCTTCCTCTCTATCGCTACCACCCCCCACCCCCCACCCCCCACCCCCCCCACCCCCCCCCCCCCCCCCCCCCCTCACATGGTCAGGTGAGTTGTAGTTCACGCTAAATGTTTAGTTTGGTGACGGCTATTAGGGGCAGATAATTCAGTTTTAAACTATTTTAAACTTAGAGGAGGTATCTAAGAGGAGGCTGCTTTCACGGGGGGGGGGGGGGGGGGAATGGGGGTTTAGTGTTTTAAAGCAATTATTTTCAGTGGCAGCATTGGTACTGTCGAATTCACAAATTATGAATTACTGAAAAGTCGAAAAAACAACTAAATAGCGGCGTATGATACACCGCGGGTCGGCTCGTATATAATAATTGTTGGAAATTTTATTCGCTTACTTAATTTGTACGCACAGGAAAGAACTGCTCTGTGTTGAAGAACCCATGCCTGTCAACTTCCTGCCTGAATGGAGGAACCTGCTACGCTCACCCCACAGAGTACACCTACCGGTGCAGGTGTCCTGCAGGGTGGGAGGGAAATCACTGTGAGACGAGGACAAATCCCTGCAACAGTCAGCCATGTTTGAATGGCGGACTTTGTAACAGCGAGTGAGTTTGGTCAATTAAAAACTAGAAACTTGGAAGTATACGAATCAAACAAATGAGTTGGATTTGTATTAATATATTTTGGGCGAGTGAGTTGTTTTATTATGTAAACAAGAAATCCGTCCAGTGCCGGATTCAGCTGTCTTCATATTAAGAATGCATGAAGAAAACGTATAGCAGGCTAGTGGAGAAAAAAGTAGTATTAACGCACTCATGTAAATTCACTAAATACGGTTCATTTGTTATTCATTTGCAACCTTCATGAAAATGAAATTCTCACTTTGTTAACTGTCGATAAAATATTTGAAATACCTATATAGAAAAGCATGGGTCCAGTGGCGTAGCGAGGGGTAGGGCGGGGGGTGCCGGGTGACACCATTCAGCGGGGGGGGGGGGGGCCATAAGGCAAAAAAAGCAAAATATATACAGAAAAAAAAATGATAATTCCACTTAAATAAGTCACTTAATTCGAGTGTTAAATAGTGTGACAAATCCCGTTGAGGGTGGAGGGGGGTTGGCAAATCGAAAGTTTGTCTCCCCGGGCGCAGGGAAGGGTTGCTACGCCTCTGGCGCTTTTCTTTATAGTTATTTAAATAGTCGAGTATTATTATATATTTTTCTCCTTTTGTGTGCATTAGTACATATAATCTTGTTATTAAAACGTTTTTTATGAAAAAATTTTACGCTTCCTGTTTCTCAAGTATAAAATATTTTTCCTCAATCAGCTCAGTTAACGGAGATAATTTTACCTGCACGTGTGTGGGGCAACATGGTGGCGCTAGCTGTGAACACGTGCTTAATCAGACAGTCACACCCACAACAAATGGCAGCTACAGTACGTCTACAGTGGGAATAAACATAGGCAAGTATTTCTCCTAATCGGATTTCATGGGGGAAACAAACTTTTTTCATTTGAAATAAATCGACGTTTAAAAAAACAACAAGGAGGAGCTCATGTATATATATATATATATATATATATATATATATATATATATATATATATATATATATATATATATATATATATATATATATATATATATATATATATATATATATATATATACTAGCGTACCCGCCCCCCGCGCTTTGCCGCGGGGATAGAAGAAAGTCTGACGAAATATATTAGATGGATATCACCAATGCATTACCAATCATATGTTCTTAGAGGCGTGTTTTTCTTTTCTAAAACTATGTTATTTAAATGTAAACAATGCCTGCGCTTGGATAATAATTATCGGGACACGGGTTTTCCTACACTACCGCGTGAAAACCTTGAGTGTACATTAATCACTCACCGAAATAATGAGGTAGAACACACTTCGGTGACCACCCATGTGTCAGGGACGTAGAGGGGCGCTCTCAGGAGCCCCCCCCCCACCCCCCGATTACACTACCCATAGGCGCAGCGTACGGCCCCTGGCTCCTTAAAACTAACAGGCGCCATCGTGCTCATAGGATAACCCAGCGTGCCAAATAGCATCCTGTAAACAATGATGCAGATTTCGTCATTCGCTAAAGTGACACAAATGAACAGGATTTTTTTTCTTTAACACGTAAAAAAATTATTTGACGTGTTTTAAATATCAGTGTGACTGATGTAATATGCTAGCGTTACTAATGGTCTATTATTAGATGCTCGATCTCAATTTCTGACTGGATCGTCTAATAATAGATGCTTATTGCATCATTCGCAAAGTCAAAAAAACTCTACAGTAGGCTCCTCATATTCAAAAAGTTATTTTTTCATCTTTCGCAAGGTGACGAAACTGTACAGAAGGATTTCCTCTCGTTACAAAGTTATTCTTAGAAGCCTGTTGTAGTTTTACCGCTGAATATAGTAGTACCCCTTACTCGCTATGCAGGACGCTCGATTAACCGGTTCCAAGTGCCAACTTAGTCGCTCTAAAACTCTGGGCGCCAAACCATGTATTGACGAAAGTTGTACCCTATATGGCGCCGCCCGTAAGAAACTTTAGTTTTCTTTTTCGCAGTAATATTCTCGGGAGTATTCTCATCTACTCCCTAAAGTTTCATGGCACTCGGATGAACCGCATCCGAGTTTTATTTTTTATATACCGTGTAAAGAGAAAATAAATCGCTCCCCCCCCCCTGCAGGGGGGGGGCGCCGCCCTTGCAATATTAAACAATATTTTTTTTGCAGAACCCTACCATTGAGTGATCTAATCATCTCCCCAAAGTTTCATGGTACACGGATGAACGGTGTGAAACCGAAATATAGAGAAAAATCGCAGCCGCCCGTGGCGCCGCCCTTGCGAAATTAAAAAAGGATTTTTTTTTTTTTTACAGAACCCTTCCCTGAATTTTTCTAATCAACTCCCCAAAAGTCTCATGGCTATCGGATAACGGTGTCACACCAAAATCGACTTATTTTTATAAACCGTATATAGAGAAAAATCGCACCCTCCCGTGGCGCCGCCCTTGCGAAATGAAAAATATTTTTTACAGAACCCTTCCCTAGAGTTTTATAATGAACTCCCCAAAGTTTCATGCCTATCGGATAAACGGTGTCACTGCAATTCACTTTTATTATTTTTATATACCGTAAATACAGAAATATCGGACCCTCCCTTGGCGCCGCCCTCGCGAAATTAAAAATTATTTTTTACAGAACCCTTCCCTAGAGTGGTATAATGAACTCCCCAAAGTCTCATGGCTATCGGATGAACGATGCCAAACCAAAATCGACTTTTTTTTTAATATACCGTATATAGAAAAAAAAACAAATCGCGCCCTGCCGGGGCGCCACCCCTGCGAATTTGAATTTTTTTTTTCACAGAAACCTCCCCAGGAATATTCTCAACAGCTTCCCAAAGTTTCACGGCGATGTGATGAGAGGTGTAGTAATGCATAAAGGACACACACACACACACACACACACACACATACATTGCTTTATATATATATATATATATATATATATATATATATATATATATATATATATATATATATATATATATATATATATATATATATATATATATATATACTAGGCATACTGCCTAGCTTCGCTTAGGTTTTCAAAAAGGTTGAGACATTGAATTATTAATTAATAGGTGATTGGCTGTTATGTTAAATGCTTAGGGCCTAAATTTATACAGTGGGGTACTTTTATTGTGCCCATAAATTGATGGAATATTCGCAAACTTATTACTCGCAAGGTTATTAGAACTGAAAGGGCTTTCATAAAAATTATTAATCAAATATAATATTAAATTACTTTTGCAATTAATTTTACAATTTCAATACAATACAAAACTTAATTTATAACAAAAATATCCATTTACAACAATGCTATACATTATGATTTTTGTTTTTTCTTAAAAAGAGTATACAAAATATTAAAAAATTGTTACATTAAAAAGTTACCGCCCCTGTTCATAGACCAAATGACCAAATCTCGTATAATGAGAATTTCAATCGCAGTCATTTTTAGCTGACCATTTTTATGCTGACCAACAGTTTTTCCATACGGCACAGTCATCTATAGAGGTGTATGCAAAAAATTAGCCAGTTATGCAAAGAGTTAGTGCCATAAAATTTGTGTAGAAATTACCCTGTTTTCCCCATAAAA
Source organism: Physella acuta (assembly GCF_028476545.2). Taxonomy (NCBI): domain Eukaryota; kingdom Metazoa; phylum Mollusca; class Gastropoda; family Physidae; genus Physella; species Physella acuta. The sequence goes on from NW_026732239.1 coordinate 308,855, forward strand.
TACAAAGATTATATAGGGAAATACGACTGTTCAATTTTGACACATTTCCCGATTTTTCCCGGACATGGCGAGTTTTTTGTGACACCCCAAGGCGTTCTCCTACCACCTCACAAAATATCAAGGGGGGTCGTCGGAGGAAATTTTTTTTCGTAATAGAGCTCATATAAAGAAAATTTCACTGGCGGTCACTTTTTAGCCCTCGTCGAGGGCTTTGAGTAAAACCGATAGGTCTGCCCTACGGCCAAGCCATTTACCTATAAGCATGCCAAAACTTAGCCAGATGTAAATAGGGTAAGTGCCCTTAAATTCGTTTTGAAATGACCCTCTGTTTTCCCCATAAAATACAAAGATTATATAGGGAAATACGACTGGTCAGTTTGGACCCATTTCCCGATTTTTCCCGGACATGGGGAGGTTTCTGCGAAGAAAAAAAGATTCAAATTCGCAGGGGTGGCGCCCCGGCAGGGCGCGATTTGTTTTTCTCTATATACGGTATATAAAAATAAAAGTCTATTTTGATTTCACACTGTTCATCCGATAGCCATGAGACTTTGGGGAGTTCATTATAACACTCTAGGGAAGGGTTCTGTAAAAAAAAAATCATTTTTAATTTTGCAAGGGCGGCACCACGGAAGGGTGCGATTTTTCTCAATATACGGTATATAAAAATAATAAAAGTGAATTGCCGTTATACCGTTCACACGATCGCCATGAAATTTAAGGAAGTTGTTGAGAATATTCATGGGGAGGTTTCTGCGAAAAAAAAATATTTCAAATTCGCGGGGGTGGTGCCCCGACACGACGCGATTTGTTTTTTTTCTATATTCGGTATATAAAATAAAAGTCGATTTTGGTTTGGCATCGTTCATCCGATAGCCATAAGACTTTGGGGAGTTCATTATAAAACTCAAGGGAGGGGTTCTGTAAAAAATTCATTTTTAATTTCGCAGGGCGGCGCCACGGGAGGGTGCGATTACTTTTCTCTTTATACGGTTTATAAAAATAAGTCGATTTTGGTGTCCCGCGGAAACGCGCGGTGGTCGGGTACGCTAGTAGATATATATATATATATATATATATATATATATATATATATATATATATATATATATATATATATATATATATATATATATATGGGTTTTTTTTTCGTTTATCTTACAGACAACAGCTCCTCAGTGCCAAACCAGCAAGAACCCACGGTACATAGAACTAATTATTGTTTTAAATAAAAATAGGTTTAGATTCCTCTAATTAATTCTTAAATGTGTTGTCTACCCTCACTTAAGAAGCCAATGGTTTTACCAACATGGGCAATTGCTGCTATAGCTGCAGGTGGTGGACTTATTGTTGTTGTCCTGGTGGTTTCCCTTGTACATATCATCAAAGGGAGGTAAGTGTAATAAATATGTATTTTTTTTAAATAATTGTATATACAGTTTTTATTTGAGTAGAACGCCTGTCATCAAATATTTTATTTTGTTTATTTAAAAATTTTAAAATGTTCACAGATCTAAGCAGTTTGTTCGGGTGAGTTTATTTGATCTGTTTTAAATATGTATTATAGTGGAACCAACATTTAAAACACAAAGCAAAAATCTCAATTACGGTAATTACTTCTGTTCCAATATATTGGTAACTACGGCAACCTGCGGCTCGCGAGCCGCATGCGGCTCTTTTGATGTCAAGTGGCGGCTCTCGTGTTTCATGCACAAATATTAGATATTATTGTATCATTTTATTTTCAAAACCCATAACAAATTATGTACTGTAAAGAAACACAACTTTCAACATTATAAGACTACTAATCAGCGAACAATGAGAATAAGTGGGAGTAGAGAGTATTCGGACAGCTGACAGCAGCTTGGGCACCAAGCCCAGCCCTACACCCGTACAATGCTTGCCACTTCCCGAGTGCCGACTTTTTCGAATATCTTTAAGTGGGGAATGTTATTTTATTCAGGATGCATTTCCCTATCTGTCAGTAATCGTTATTATGACATGAGTGACGTAGTTTTTTAGTTGTTAGCTTCCTACGGTTGAGCTAAGTACTGGACTGTGGGGTACGAGTTTACCCTTAGGCTATGTGGGGTGGAAGATAAGCCTGGTGAGAACCAAAGGACAGAAGCGACCGATTCACGGTAATCAAACCGATATTCAAGCAAGTTAGTCGGAGTTTGCCGTTTTGAGGCCAGCCTGTCTAATGGGAGACACATCCTGAGCCGGTGATGTCAGTAAAGAAAAAAAAAAGTTAAGAGCTTCAAAAGTGGATTGGGATAGTCCTATAATTATATTATTTGATAACTAAGTTTATCATAGCAGAGCTAGCTAAAATAATTTAATATGTTTTGTGCGAAACATTTGTATGTTTTTATATGAATAAATATTATTTCATATTTATAGCTATTTATTTTAAATTAAAAAAATAAACTTATTTACCTAATCCTAATCAAATACCAAACATTGAAATAAAAATGTTTGTGGCTCTTTAAAACCTGGACAATTTTGTAAATTGTTACTTTTGGCTCTTCCGTCTCAAAAGGTTGGCGACCCCTGCTATTGTAAATCTGTATCAGTCCTCACAAGCCGATGATGAAAACTGTAATACTAAAGCGAACACACAACTGACGCTATAAATTACGTGTCTGAGGCGAAAAAAAAAGAAAAAAAGAGAGAAAAAAAAATATATATATAGATCTAGATTCTAGATCTATATGTTGATGTAACTGATCATAAAAGAAAATTAAAGTTTAATAAAAATGAAGTCTTTAAAACAAAACGAATAAAACACTAAAACTGAACGGACTAGAAAAAAATTATGAATGTTACAACGCTTTTAATTGTATAATTATAAAGTAAACCTGCTTGTAATGTGGGGTTTTTTTTTTTGCTCGCGTTGAGTAAATCAGTCAGTATGAGAGAAAAAAAATATTATTCCAGACAAACACAATTTAAAGATAAAAATAAATTAATACTTAGAGATTTTCATATTTAAAAGATAACTGAAACTAGGTGGTTTGCTGTTACGGATCATTGTGAAGTCAGATTAAAATAGGTTAGAATAGTCTCGAACTTAGGGGAGAGTGCGTGTGTGAGTTGAGTTCACCCTCCTGTGTAGTAACCCCGGTGTGTTTATGTATTGTTATCCCAAGGTCGAATGCGGGTATAAAAGGGCTAGTGAACGATTGTGGGAGGGCAGCGGTTAGTGGATAGTGGGTAGGACGAGGGCTTGTTTATCTGAAACTAACCTGGACGTAACATTTGCATTATGTATAAGTATACGATTTTCAATTAATGAAATTACTTGTCAGAAAGAATTGTCGCTATTTTAAAATATGTATCAGACCCACAAGCAGATTTTGAAAATTATAATACTAAAGCGAATATGGCAAGACAAACTAATGCTGTTAATTAATTAATTACATGTCTGAGGCACACAAAAAAAGAAAAAATAATGTCCGTTACATTTATCTATTATACGAAAATGGCAACATACAAAGAAACCAAGCCTATCTATGTACTATTTATTCAGTTATTCAGTAATGATTAATAAAAAAAAGTATCATATACATAACAAACTACCTAAGTACCAATACATTGTGTTTGAAGATACGATTAAACGAAAATTACAAGAAACGGAACAAAGTTAGTTACAATACATAAACACTAAAGCAGTGGTTCTAACCATTTTGAATGTACCGAACATTTTCATAAGCGTATCCAATAAACCCTTTATAATAGTTCTATCGTCCGCACTGAGAAAACCCGATCGTGAATCACAAGAGTCGGGTGTGTGTCTTGACCTCCCCCGAACCCCTGACACTGACTTACCGAACCCTTAGGGTTCGATCGAACCCAGGTTAAGAACCACTGCATTAATGTCATCCAACTGGATATTCACCGGATTTAAATGTTAACCTCAAATTCAATGATATAATTAATTAACAATGTTCTTTGTTAATTAATTAACAATGTGTTGTTGTTTTTTTGTGTTGTGCAGAATGATTCAGCGTCTAGACCAGAAATTTTTCTCGTGGAATCGTGTGGAGCACAGTTAAGTGCCGACATAGGCAGCGAGGGCATCAAAGCTAAAAATACGTGAGTTTTTCTCTCTGTTAGGTAAAACTAAAAATGATACAGTGTGATGTGTTTTCAATCAGCATGGTATATTGTGCTAAATAGGGTTGGTTGGGGTATAAAATATAGTGACGTGTGTACACTGATTTTAATTATTTTACCTCTACATTGTCATACTGATTAAATTAATACAACGGTACACATGACTTTAAATTAGTTGATTTAATATTAGGCTTTATAATACATTTCTAACAAAGAAATAACACACTTTTTTCTATTTGACGTAATTCCAATGGTAGAAGCGTTTGGTAGAGCGTTTGGCTGCTAGCTCGAACGTATCGTGTTTGGATCCAGGTTCGTTCTTATGACTTTAGGACGTCACTGAGTCCACCCAGCTAAGATGGGTACCTGTCTTAGGTTGGGAAAAAGATTAGACAACATTGTCTTTTTAATTCAATGATTTCTCGAAAATCAATGACGTCATATTACTGTGTGCACTCTCCGGCTTGATACTATTTTCTACTATATACTCAATGTGACGTCATGTTTCGTTTTCGTTTTACTATGAAAGTTTTTATTTTACTTGTGTTTTCTCGATAGCGTTCTTGTCAGATAGATAAATAGATAGATAGATACATACACAGATAGCGAAACTATTAGTATAGATGTATCAATTTTTCTCTTCATTATGTAAATCAAATAAAATTAGCTTCAATGTTTTAGTTGTCTGTTCATTAAAAAATAATATAACATGTTTATACGTTTTTATAAATATTTTTCAGCTAAAAACGACAAAGCTTTTAAAACAGGTCAAGAAAACAAGATCTTCAAAGAACCAGAAAAATTGTTTTCTTCAACCACTTCATTAGCTCTTGGTATCTGTGGCATTTGTAGAATTTTGTGAGGGGAAATAATGGAAGCAGAGCATTCAAAAAGTTTTCCCATAGACATTTTGAGGGTACAGAAGAAAGAATGCGATAAGCGCCCTAACACCCCCACATCTTGCCTATGCTACTCCCTGATAGAGATGCTGCTAACGCTTTGACTCACTGAAATTTCTTGCCTCTCCACGCTTACAAATGACAAACAATTTGTTCCACAAAAACTTTTCACATTTACAATGTGTACATAATATGATAATACGTTTCACTGGGGTGTTGTTGTTCTATCTGAAAATTTGCTATTTATATTTGTATCTTTGTAATGTAGTTTTATATTTTAAAAACATATATACATATCAATAACATAATTGACATTTTTTTTTAAAAAACCTTTGAATATAAGAATATAAATCATACAAGTTTTGTTAATGAACAGCCATGTATTACTTACAATAAAATGTAACCATGAATTGAATTCCCCACCAGTAAGTTAAACTGATGCATTAAAAAAATATTAATGTTACTGAGTAGATTCTGATTTTTGTATTATTAAATCAAATAGTTTTAAATACATTCAACAACTTTTATAATTTAGTTAATCTTTTACAGACTAAATCAATGATATATTTTCATGTACTAAACCATATAGTATCTCTGTAACATTTTTTAAATTCATTATACATTTTTTTAACATTTAATCTCATTATTTCCAATGCACATTAAATATCGACATTTGTATATGGGAGTTTTGTGAAGTCTCTCTAATTGATTTCTTCTGACACTACTCTACATCTAATGCACGCCTAATTGTTTCTAATTAGCCTAAACATGTCTCATAAAAAAATATCTCAACTGATTATACTTGTTTTACAACATTTAATTAAGAGGGCAATATCACCCAGACAATGGAAAATTGACGAAAAAAATTGCCAAAAAAAAATATTATATATACACACTTAATTTTTTTTTCCATAGTAGTTATAAGCAAGGAGCTATAAAAACAGAACATAAAAGAAAGTGAATATATGATGCCAAAAGTTTAAATTTTTATAAATAATTTGGCCCAAAAAATTTTAGCAAGAAATCTAATGCTGTAGTTTTTCAACATTTAGGCCCTTCCTGATGAAAATACGCAAGGAGACGCATAACATAGTAACCTATGCTTGGTATTAGCAGATTTCCATTGTGAACAAATTTGTACATTTTAGAAATTGTCGAGGTCGTACCAGCCTGGAGGGACCTATAAAATTTTCTAAAAAAAATTTTTTTTTATTGCATGCTTTTATTTGCAATTGAAACAAGTGTAACAACATCAACATATGTTACATAATTTCAAAAATCTAATGAAACGAAGTATTTTAACAAATGTGCGTATTAAAAAACATATCGAAGATATAAATTTATATATATATATATATGTATATATATATATATATATATATATATATATATATATATATATATATATATATATATATATATATATATATATATATATATATATATATATATATATATATATATATATATATATATATATATATATTTATTTATTTATTTATTTATTTATTTATATATATATATATATATATATATATATATATATATATATATATATATATATATATATATATATATATATATATATATATATATATATATATATATATATATATATATATATATATATATATATGTATGTATATATGTATATATGTATATATATACTAGCTGCATACCCGTGCTCCGCCACTTTGAATCTTTGTAAAATGTACCAGCTTGGGAACAGAGCAAAACAAACAAAAACACAACACAAACACAACAACGCCTAGGAAAGCGTGTTGTTCGGTGGTGATTCTAATGCTGTGGTTGTGTTGCGGTTGTGTTGTGGTAGTGTTGTGGTTGTGGTTGTGTGTGGTTGTGTTGAGGTTGTGTTGTGGTTGTGTTGTGGTTGTGTTGTGGTTGTGTTGTGGTTGTGTTGTGGTTGTGGTTGTTGTTGTGGTTGTGTTGTGGTTGTATTGTGGTTGTGTTGTGTTGTGGTTGTGCTGTGATTGTGTTGTGGTTGTGTTATGGTTGTGTTATGGTTGTGTTGTGGTTGTGTTGTGGTTGTGTTGCGGTTGTGTTGTGTTGTGGTTGTGTTGTGGTTTTGCTGTGGTTGTGTTGTGGTTGTGTTGTGGTTGTGTTATGGTTGTGTTGTGGTTGTGTTGTAGTTGTGTTGTAGTTGTGTTGTGGTTGTGTTTTGTTTAAACTTTTTAATTATATTTATAGAACGTAATAATATTAAATACTATTTTAAAACAGAATCTGATTTAACTCAATGATAACTTTCAATTCTTTTTTTTTTTTTTCACTCGGCACACAAAATATCGACCTCCAGAATAAATTAAAAACAACTTCCTTTATGTTTTTAATTCGAAAAAAAATAATGAAACGTCCAGATTTGGCAGCTAGCCAAACACACGAGTGTCATACAATGATACAAACAGCCAAATTTAATTGAAATTCTTACATGGGTTTTAAACCGTCGATTCATTTGGAAATGCAAAACGGGTTTTTTAATTTAATTTTTAAAATTACAGTTTCTGAATGCTGATTAATAATTAATTAATTAGTTAATTACTTGCGACCTTGACCTACTGAAAAGTTAATGACAAGATTCCTAAAGGGGTAACAAGTACAATAAAAAGATTAGGTGACGTCTTACTTGAGTTTGTGTTGGTGAAATCTTTCTGGAGTGTGGGTTGGTGACGTCTTATTTGAGTTTGGGTTGGTGACGTCCTACTTGAGTTTGGGTTGGTGACGTCTTATTTGAGTTTGGGTTGGTGACGTCTTACTAGAGTGTGGGCTGGTGACGTCTTACTAGAGTGTGGGTTGGTGACGTTTTACTTGAGTGTGGGTTGATGACGTCTTACAGAAGTGTGGGTTGGTGACGTTTTGCTCGAGTGTGGATTGGTGACGATTTACTTGAGTGTGGGTTGATGACGTCTTACAGGAGTGTGGGTTTTTTGACGTCTTACTAGAGTGTGGGCTGGTGACGTCTCACTAGAGTGTGGGTTGGTGACGTCTTACTTGAGTTTGGTAACTAAAGTATGATTTCGGGATTGGGAACATCTAATTGGCGTATGTGTTGGTTGGTACTTTTCCACGCCAGAGCATAGCTGTTTTAAAAAATCGCTAATGACCTCCAGCCCCTACCCCATACACACACACACACATAAATTTTTCACTTGAATTATCAATCATTCATTTGTACGTCCTAAGCTATAGCTGAATGACTCATACTTTATTCTGGGGGTTGGGGTGGATGGTAAGGTCATGGTCTGATTTTCTTGGTGGAGGGTGGGGGGTGGGGAGGTCATGGTCTGATGGCTACGGTGCGTTAATTTTGATCAACTAGATATTTATTCCCAGCACTAAATTTAAGACGGCATTTGCATTTGGGCGACAGACTCTAACAGACGTAAGATAGCGGCACTGCTTTTTTTTTCAATTGGGACATTTATAATAGCGATATTTCCAGGTTTACATTACTTTTTGACGAGTAGATTAGTAGGAAGTTCTCAAAGTACCACACTAAATATAGTATCCATACGTTACCATCTTTGAATTTTAGCATAATTTACATTACCAAAAAACAACTCTGGTATTCTTTTGATTATAGACTACAATTTTAGCATTTCCCATTTCCAAACCGCAACTATTGTATGCTTTATATTAATAGAATACGATAATTTTAGCATACATAACAATAGAAAACCACAACATCGCCATGCTTCACGTTACCAAAAGTGCCGTGTGCTCTGCTGCAAGTCTGATGATGATGCTCTTCCTGGTACCCGTAAGTAGCTTTCTACTAAAGTCTTTTTTTAAAGAAAATATGAAACAAATAAAATTAACAATTTGTTTCAAACATCATTTGCAGAGCTGTATTCTCTTAGTTTAAATGCATGCATATTCCAGTACAGGAGATTTCGAAAAAAATTGTGATTGTTTGTAAATGTAATTTCACATTTTATCCCAGCTGACAAAAATTATATTTAAACGCTAAATACAGTACAAAGTTAAAGACCTATGTTAATATCAATTTAGTTGCCTCTAAGGTAAATTCTGAAGACAATAATTGTAAAAACAACTTGGTGGATCATTGAATTTTTTTTAAAGCTTAACTTGTTCATATATTTAAAACAAACGGTTACCAAAACTACAAAGATTATTGTTTGTTTGGGAAAAAATGGTGTTCACAAACGTATTTTAAACCTTTATAAATTAATTTAGTATTTATTACATTTTATCAGTAGATATCCAATGCAAGCACATCTCTTTTTGCGATAAAATGGAGCGAAACTACTTAATATCTTACATAAGTGGTCACCTCTCATTGATAAATGAATTAAATGGAGATTTAAATTTTAAGCAAATTTTTTTAATGAAATTACTTCAGGAAATATTATCTAACTATGTTTGTTTTGGTACAGCCGACTATTATAGCCACCAATGAAAATTGTGCTTATTTCTCTACATATGTTCTGCACTCCAACAGGAAACAGCAGGAAGTGGTCAGATCGAGGTCTTGTTTGTGAGTTATTCAAGCAACTGCGACCTTGACTACGGTAGTGCGTGTGACCCTATGTTCACTTTCTGTTTAGGCAGGCCACAATCATCACAGTAAGTCACGTGGTCCACCCCAATGTTCCTAATGCGATACACTCAGAGAACGTAAAGCTTTGATCTTTTTAAAGGGTGTAATACACTAAAATACACTATTATCGTCTGCTAACTCGAACCAGACGCGTCCGCCGTCGCCCTGAAGGTTGGAAGACCCGGAGCTGCTAAGGCTCCCCTGTGAGCACTACGGCGCCTACGTAAGTTTTAAATAGCACCCTACATTAGGGACACGGTGACACACGCCATACAGCACGGCCTGGGACATCTGGGCTCAATGTGGACAAACTCGGGCCCCAACAACTTAGATCCGAGAAATGTAGAGCCTGGTTTGTTCACATCTAAACAACTCAGTTCTAGAAAACATCTCACGCGTTTAACATTATACTACGATTGGTAGTATGCTAACAAAATCCTGTTAAAGTATTGCGTTAGCTTTTCTTTATAGTTATTATATTAGTAGAGTATTATAATATATTTAAAGTAAGTCATTTATTTTCCTCTTTTTTATTGCATAACTGCATTAAAGCATATTTTTTTGCATTTTTTCAAATGATGTTTAAATAGTCAACACGTTCCGTTCCGTTCGAGCTTCATTAGTGGAGTACAAATTGTGGTATAGTGGAGCTCGGGTTGTAAATTCCGGACGAATGTTGGGATTTCTTTAGACAAGGTGTTCGTTTTGTCTACCCCATTGAGAAAAGGGGGCGAGGGGGGACGGGGACGGGTAATTTAAAAAAGCAAAACGGTTAATTAATCTGAAATTAAAATTGAGCTAAGAACACCCCAAAAACGTGAGCATATATATATATATATATATATATATATATATATATATATATATATATATATATATATATATGTTTATTTATTTATAAACCTTCTCACAGGACGTATTTCAAAGATTACATCTGCAATTATGAAAAAACACTAACAAGTACCAGTTATGTTGACACAAATTATATTTACTTCAAGGACCAGACAAGCATTGGAGGTCTTCCTAACCCGTGGATCATAAATACAGCTACCTTCTCTGTAATATATATTTCATAAAGCAATTGAGACTAGACGACATTAGAATTTTTGGATCGTTATAATCTGGCTAATGATTTACGAAGTTTTACTTAAAGATGTATAATTTGTTTTATATAGATTTGTGCCCATTTCTACTTTTTACTAACTAACGTTTAGAGCGCTACCTAAGGTAAAATGAAGTAAGACAGTATAATATTTTAATAGGAGCTATCTGTGATGATTGCGGTGGAACTTTACGACTCTGATCCAGCTAACCCAGATGACCTAATGGTAGTCTTTTATTCGTCAATCCCGGTTGCTGTTGCCGCTTCGAGAAACGAAGCTCAGTGGTCAAGACAAGTTTTAAGAGACGGCACATATTAGTAAGTCTTAAGGCTGGCTACAGATAATAATAACAGTGATAACTCAGTAGGCCATCAATATCTTGCATGTTTATTCTCAATTTTAAACATGCATCGACGTTAACGAAATCTAAGTTTACCCAAGCCTAATCCTGGATTATCCTGGTAGGATACGTCAACCCCGTGTTGAAAATCAATATCTAAGTGAATTAAATTAATAATTCATTAGGTAAAATTAATATAAAGAGGTTCGGGGCGTAGTTAAAGAAGGGCCAAGGTCTCCGTTAATACAAAGTTAAAATCGAAGCAGCTCCTGGCTCCGCCAAAATTTAACATGTTCATAACTCTGAACTCCCACCACCACCACCACTTAGACTACTCCTTAAGAAACAACCAACAAACCTCTAACGTTTTGTTACAGCATGGATTTTGACATCCGCCTTTACTGTGACCCGGGCTATTTCACATCCTCGTGTAATGTGAACTGCAGTCCCCAGAACACATCGAGTGGTCACTACACCTGTCAGGCCGGCACAGGGAAGAAGATCTGCATGCAAGGTGGGCGTGTGGGGCTACATGCCATACAATCAATGCACTAGAAACATTGGTTTATTCCTTTTCGTGTAACAAATATTTGAAGTTTATTAAACGGATTTCAGAACCCTTTTACAAAAGGAAATAAACAATATATTAGTTACATTAGACCCCTCTCCAAATCTCTTAGATATATATATATATATATATATATATATATATATATATATATATATATATATATATATATATATATATATATATATATATACTAATCTGTAAAGGGCCGTTACTTGTGTGCAAATTAAGCTGCAAATATCCTGCGCTCCTCGGGATTTGGGAATTTGTAAACTATTAAACAATTAAAGTTCTATATGTAATATGGACGTTTGAGAAAATATAAACACAAACGCAAACACAAACACAAACGCAACTGTAAATACTAATCCTAATATATAAAAGGCCATGTGCGCTCTTCTCTCTCTCTCTCTCTCTCTCTCTCTCTCTCTCTCTCTCTCTCTCTCTCTCTCTCTCTCTCTCTCTCTCTCTCTCTCTCTCTCTCTCTCTCTGTCTGTCCGCAAAATATTTTCGCCGGACATCACGTCAGAATCGGCAGCGATATATGGATACCTTTATACGGACTTTTGTTGAAAATAATATGTTAGATGTTTTAAATGTATAACCACAATTTTATTAAAAAAGAAAAATAAAAAATAAAGGCGTATTTGAATGTAGAGAAACAGTATTATGTATGCAACCGGAAAAGTCTTTAAACTTGGGACAAGAACGCATTTAACAATGACGTCGCTTATTGTTTACACTAAAAAAAGAGCATGAAACTGATGACGTCATCTTCTGAGTTTAGAATAAAAAGAAATGAACTATTTCATTCAAATATGATTTATAGCTATGTACGCTATGAAATGTATACAATACGATTTTCTCGGCCTAAACTTAAAAAAAATTATTTTATCTATTTGGATTCTAGATCTAGAGATTCTAGATCATATAGATCTAGAGATTCTAGATCATATAGATCTAGAGATTCTAGATCTAGATTATCTATAAAGCTAAGTTGTCGGGTGCACGATAGGGCACTTCCCGGCGCCGCAGGCGCTTCAAATTTGGCAGGATCTTGCCTTGGGGCGACAGAACACGGGGGCCGGTTGGCCGAAAAGTCTACGATGAGGGGGTCAAAACTGACCTTATATGGGCGAATTAATTAAGCATTCAAATTCTCAATGTTTTCGAAAGCCTAAGCGAAGCTGGACAGCATGCCTAGTATAATCATAAACGCAAACGTAAACGCAAAATTAAACGGAAACATAAAAAGAACATAAGTGCAAACAAACATAAACGTAAACATAATCGCAACACAAACACATTAAGTAATGCAAACGCAAACATAACGCCAACGGAAACACAAAGATAATCGCAAACATAAAACCCAAACAGTCATTCTTTGATTCATTTAGTGTTATTTTTTACATTCATTAAGCTATTTATATATAGATTAATGTATTTATTTAGTCATTTTAATTATCAAATTATATTAACTCATATTGAGAAAATGAAATTACAAGGTGAATTTTTTTTTCTCATGTCGTAATGACGTATATGTAGGCTGGAATGGCACGTCATGTAGTGACGACATAAACGAGTGTACCCTGGGGTTCTGTTTGAGGGGAAACTGCACTAACCTACCTGGTGACTACATGTGCACCTGCCCACAGAACTACACAGGTGAAGTGTTATTTTAATTGATTTTCTTCGCTATTTGTTCATTGCAAACAAATAGCATTTTGTCTTCTTCAGTTTTATCGCTACATCAATAGTTTGGGGTTGAGGGGCATGGATAAGGTCTGCTTAAAGGTGCGTTTGCTGGAATCAGTATAGTTCCATAATTGAAAGGGGGAATGAAGGGTGCTTGATCTAAGTTGTTTTGTGTGAATAATTGCAGACAAAGCAGTTCTTCAACGGTGATCCATTTTACAAAGTTTATATATATATATATATATATATATATATATATATATATATATATATATATATATATATATATATAGTATGTGTGTGGGGGGGGGGGGGGGGGGGGTGTGCGTGTTGTAAATGTTAATCACTTATTTAATTTGTACGCACAGGAAAGAACTGCTCTGTGTTGAAGAACCCTTGCCTGTCAACCTCCTGCCTGAATGGAGGAACCTGCTACGCCCACCCCACAGAGTACACCTACCTGTGCAGGTGTCCTGCAGGGTGGGAGGGAAATCACTGTGAGACGAGGACAAACCCCTGCAACAGTCAGCCATGTTTGAATGGCGGACTTTGTAACAGCGAGTGAGTAATTATGTAAACAAGAAATCTGTCCAGTGCCAGATTCAGCTGTCATCAGATGAAGAATGCGTGAAGAAAACGTGTAGTAGCTTAGTGGAGAAACAAAGTAATATTACAACAATCATATTAATATTAATATTAACACAATCATATAAATTCACTAAATACGGTTCATTTGTGATTCATTTGCAACCTTCATGAAAATGAAATTCTTACTAAGTTAACTGACGAGGGGGAGCTATAGACGAAATATTTGAAATACCTATATAGAAAAGCGTGGGTCCAGTGGTGTAGCGAGGGGGGGGGGGGGGTGCGGACTGCACCAGATGACACCATTTAGGGGGGGTGACACAAAGGCAAAAAATAGCAAAATATATAGAGAAAAATGATAATTCCACTTAATTAAGAGATTATTTCGAGCGTTAAATAGTGTTTTAAGAGCAAATTTGACAAATCCCGTTAAGGGTGGAGAGGGGTGGGGGTGCAAATCGATAGTTTGAGGGTGAGGGGGGGGGTGGCGTGCAAATCGAAAGTTTGTCCCCGGGCACTGGAAAGGGTCGCTACGCCTCTGGGTCGGTGACACCATTAAGTGACGTACCGGGTGACACCCGACCTGGTTACTCCACTGCGTTGGTCTCTTCCTAAATGTTAGTAAATAACATAGTGACCCGCGCTTTTCTTTATAGTTATTTAAATAGTAAAGTATCTAATATATAGGCCCTAAAGCTCAATTCTGTATGTTTGTAATAAGTTTGTCGTTGACATACTTCGATGGATTTAAGTCTTTATGGTATAAATTTATGAGTTAAAAAATTAATATTGAAAGTTTTGGGAAATAATTTTCATTTATCAAACTGAAAGTAATAATTTTCGGCATGTTCATTAAACACAAGTTTTAAACAAATATCATCTTTTACGAAAATTCTAATTATGTCTTTATTTAGTCCTATAGCACTTACTTCCCTTTGATAAATTAGGAAAACACAATTACTTCCCTTTATAAAACCATTGCATTAGTGGAAAAGAATTTACTTTTTATCACTTTGTTTTGGTGTTGGGAAAAAAAATAATTTCATAATTAGCGGGGATTGATCAAGTGCAAACGTTGTAGGTATTTTACGGATAAGCTTGGAGTATTATAATTGTTCATTAAATTGAAACAGGTGCGTTCGTTTAAGTGAGTGCAAAAGACTGAATAAGTTGGAGTACTATAGTCGTTTATTAAGCTAAAACCGGCGATTCCGCCCCGGGCTAGACTGTGAGCACTTTGCGTTTATGTTCGCGTTAGTGTTTTCTTTGTGTTTAGGTTGGGTTTGCGTTAGTGGTTGCGGTTTGATTTGGTTCGTTTTTGTTCTTTCTTTTTTCGTTTTTGTTTGTGTTTTTTTTCTTTGGGTTTGTATTTGTGTTTTTTGGTTGGTTTTGCGTTTGGATTTGGTTTGTTTTCGTTTGCTTTTTCGTTGGTTTTTTTG